>NW_024542753.1:0-1645 GCF_018151105.1 Drosophila obscura
AGCGCTGTCTATTGGTCTATTATTATTTTTTGCTGATAACACTACCCGACATGATTTTTCTCTAAGGAACGAAACCAACTTTTTCTGAAATTTTAGGCTTTAAATTTTTTGATTATATATATATATTTTTTTTCCTATGGCAGAACTCTTTTTGAAGAAATTAAAAAAAAACAGGTATTTTTTATGCATTTTTTCCGATGTAGCGGTTCTTTTTTTTTTGTTCGAAATTTATTTACGAAATTATGACTTTAAAAACTCAGGAAAAGTATCATTGGGATTTCCAAATCTATTTGAATAAGTATTTTTGATTCTTAGAAATATAAGCTTAGAATTACATATTGTTTATCAAACCAATAATAATATTTTTAAACTATTATATTTTTTATCTTTTAGGGATTAATTCAACGATTATTCGAGGCATATGTAAAGTGATTGCAACAACGATAAGCAAGTACAAAGATCTTGAATCACAACTCATCGTTCGAAGCCTCTTGGCTGATCTTGTCACTATTTATCATGATTTAAATGTCTTCAAAACACTTTTGTTTAAGGAATTTATTGCGGTTTCCCTATAAAAACCTTGTAAGGCGCCTGTTGTCGCATTGGGATGGATTGCTGTAATATTAAAGCTCGCAAATCGCGACTCAAATATTTATAAAACCGAAAAAACAAGATTGATTGAGTATCAGACATTGCTGTATCAAATTACTTTATTGGGGCCACATCAACGATTTGCCGATGCAGGAACGAAAATAATATTTGATTTATGGAATGATAGTAGAACTACTTATGATGAAACTCTGGCTAAAATATTTCAAATGAAGTCAAATACAAATGCGACCATTATGATAATGATTATGATCAAATTTGAAACCAAAATTAGCAAATCCATTATAATGAGATCACATACAAAAAAAGTTGTTGAATATTTCGTGAAGAGCATGATTTCTTGCAAATACAAGCCCGACAAGTGGCCTGTCGTCCATTAATGGAATCACTTGCTGAATCCGAATTCGACTTCCATATATATCCTCCTTTAAAAAGGTCAATGTTACGAAGCACTGAAAATACTCTAGAAAGTATTGGTCTAATTTTTGACATGGTTAATATCAATTGTAAAAATTGTATAATAGCGTATATTAAGATTGCGAAGTGTTTCAAAATAACTAATTTCTTTATTTTGCCATGCAAGGCGAGTGAGGAGATTTGATACGAATTTAGTAAAACAGTCAGACCTAAAAAACTTAAAATGAAGACTTTATACAAAATTTCGAGAAGTTGGTTCTCTCTCTTCCCTTCGCTATGTAATAGCTCGTTAGGTTTCTCCGTTCTTAATGCTCAATGTTATAAAAATTAGCTATCTCTATGCAGGATACGATTTTCTTAGAATATTCACCCTATCCATTACTCTTCATGCTTTCTCCATCTGGAAGGAATCTTTTATTATTCCGCTCCATAAGAGGAAAGGAAGCAAGTCTGATGCAAATAATTATAGAGGTATATCGAAATTACCCGCTATTCCTAAAATGTTTGAAAAAATTGAAGTCCACATTTGCAACATCTCTGCAAATCCCTTTATATCTCCGCTCGGCACGGCGGCGATCTATAGCCACAAATTTATTAGAGTTTCCTTTTTTATCATTAA
>NW_024542754.1:0-2037 GCF_018151105.1 Drosophila obscura
AAATACAAAATCGAATTGAAATTTATCATTTGAATGCAATGAAAAGAAAATCAAAATCACAAATCATCAAAGTTAAGCATGAACACACTAGATCCAAATAGTAACAAAAGAAAACTAATGCATGATATTGAGCTGACATCGGATGAACAGCAACAAATGAACATGAATGCCAAACACACTGACCACACATTTCGATAAAATCAATGCGCTGGCATGGTCTTATGAAAGAGTACACAAACAAAATGGCAAACTAACTGAATCCAGACTCGTTTAAAAGACACGCAGAATACGTTGATCAAACCGTAGAAAACTATTTTCGTGATCCACTCAGTATGGGAAAAAATAATTAATTTCAATAAAAAACAAACAGCAGATGGTCTGTGAAGAGAAGCAGAACAGTACGAATTTATCAATGAACATATACTTTTAGATTGGCTAAAAAGCAAAAATAATAAAAAGACACAAGGACTTGACAATACAAGTAACTTTCTGCTAAAAAAATGCAACATGTTTATATTAAGGCACATAGCAAAACTGTTTAATCATTGCTTCAATATTGGCTATTTTCCAGCTAGTTGGAAGATCGGCAAAATTACACCAATACCAAAGTCCATGGTTAGCCGTAAACAACTAATGGGATACAGACCTGTCTCAGTATTATCAGCTCTAAGCAATCTTTTTGAAAAAATGCTGATGAAAATAATAAAAGAACACCTTGAAACAAACAAAATATTAAAAAATTATCAATTGGGCTTTCGCGACAAATACTCAACAAACCATGCACTGGCAGTAGCCAATGAATTTATATTCAATAACCTAAAAAATAGAAAACCAACTATAGCATGTGCACTTGACTTCGAAAAGGCATTTGATACGGTTTGGACAAATGGATTACTCTACAAAATGCTGCAAAAGTTCAGCTTCAGCTATACAATAACTAGGATACTGAATTCATACCTGAAAAATCGAACATTCACAGTATACTGCTCAGAGAGCAAAGAAACCTCAATGCAACGCAACATAAAAGCAGGAGTACCGCAAGGCTCTCTGCTCGCACCAATTCTATATAATATATACCTGGCAGACTTACCTGAATGTGAGGCAACAGAGGGTTCAGGGGCCAGCATTCAGCCGCTCATGTATGCGGATGATATGCTAATACTAGCATCAGGAGCTAGACAAACATACGTACAAATAGAACTTAATCGATATATAGATACGCTCTGCTACTTCTTTAAAAAGTGGAGAATTAAACTAAATGAAAAAAAATGCGAGAGCTGCCTGCTGAAAGGCCCCAAATCGGTAAAAATTTATAAGCATGCACGAAAATTCAAGGCAAAAATAATAATAAACCAAAATATTGAAGTTAAACAATCAACAACAATTAGATACCTTGGCGTCATATATGACGAACAGTTAAACTTTTACAAACATACAGATAGCACTATGGAGAAAGCAAAAAAACAAATGACAATCATAGGCAGATATTTTGGACAGTTCAATAGCACAAAACACTATCAAAAGATCACAAAAATACGAACACTAATATACAAAAAACTAATACAGCCCATTCTCACATACGGACATGTGGCATGGTTTAACTTACCATCCATCCAAATGGAAAAAATCCAATTCACCAGGAGAAAAATTCTAAGACGTGCCTGTCACCCCATTCCCGGTGAAGTGTGTAATAAAACAATAGCAAACATAAAACTGTATAAACAAGCAAAAATAAAAAGAATAGACAAAATGGCCTTCGAAATCACAAAAAAATTCATACTCACAAATAAAGACAACAAAAATCCCTTAATATCTAAGAGCATATTACAGGTGGAGCCACCCCTTAATAACTCATTATATCTACTTACAATTAAGCATTCTAGAATGGTTACAGAATGGCATAATATACAATAATAATGAAAATTTGATTTACTATCACAGACAAAGAAATCAACTAGACCCAAATAACCTGAAATACAACATCAGCTCAATAATCAAAACAAATTAAAACCGATTCTTATATCCTCCCTTATCCCA
>NW_024542755.1:0-2121 GCF_018151105.1 Drosophila obscura
ACTTGGCTTTTATTATGATTATACATTTAAAGATATTTAAAAAAGGTTTAAGGCCCTTGACTTAGTTGTGACAAACCATGGGGAAACCTGGTTCGTTCCTTATCACGTAACACAATAGCCCAAAACTCACCCAGTGAATACAATCACAAGTTTCCATCATTAAAAACAAACTTGAACAACATTTGAACAAGAAGGAACAAAACATGGAGAAATGCTAAAAAAACTACAAACGTCCCAAATCGTATGTTAGAAAATAATTAATATTAACCAAAATAGTATCTCTTAAAAAGTTCACATCAACAATAGAATCCTTTACACTTCACATAGGGGTGAATATTAGAACGCTTCTGCTGATTTAAATCCAATAAAGACTATACACTGTCTCAGAAAACCCTACTTAATAATCTCACAGTAACATATTAAGAAGAGATGGCAGATATTTTTGCTAACTATTGGTCAAAACTCTCTGAAGATTAAAATTTTTCAAACAATTTTATATCACACAAATACAATAGCCTAAACAAACTATAAAATATCCAATTCAGCTAAAATAAAAGAAAAAGAAATCACATTAATAGAGTTTCAAATTAGCATCAAATCTTTAAAAGGGTCTACGCCAGGTCTAAATAGAATTTCCTACCCCATGATTATAAATAGCTCATACACACTACAGAAAAGAATAATACAGCATTTCAATGATATACCTCAAACAATGCATCTCACAGAGCTGCAAACAAGTTTAATCATGCCTATCCCTAAGCCAAACCTAAATAAAATTATAGTTTTCTCTTATAGACCAATATCTTTAAACTGCTGTATAGCAAAAAAACTTGATAAAATCAAAGCTAAACGAATCTGGTGGTTCGTAACCGGAAACAAACTGTTACATCCGAATCAATTTGGTCTTAAGCAAGGAAAATCTGTCACGGAGAGTCTGCTCTGCCGATTTTCTCATAACCAAATCTATAGCCACGAAAAAACACGCTTCAATCATCACCCTTGATTTTTCAAAGGCTTTTGATAGAGTTGGAGTACACACAATTGTCAATCAATTAATCGAGTCGAAAGTTGGACCGAAAATAATTCAATATATTCAAAATTTCATGTTAAATAGGAAAATCATTGTAAAAATAGCAAATCGATTTAAGACTTACCCGAGTTGGAAACCAGGAATCCCACGAGGTTCACTAGTATCAGTTATACTTTTTCTTATTGGCTTCAATGGACTGGCAAACTATACCAATTTATTAAGGATATAAAATTTCCATACTTATGCGAGCGAATTTTTCTTAATTATTAACATTCAGAGAAAAACAAAGATATAAATACAAAGTTTTCGCTTAATAAATGTCAACACCTACGAGTTCTTTAGAAAACACAATTGCATTGCAACGTTTCTTGAAAACACATCAGGATCACTACCGTTTCGGAGGTTAAAATTTTAGACTTGACTATCAATAAAACCTACACTTGGCATTCTCATATAAATAAATTAGGGCATCATCAATTATCAAAAATCTTAAATATTGTAAAATGTCTCGCCCTTAAAATTTAATTTCAATACACACTCTACTTATGATACCAAACAATTGTAATAGCAAAAGTAGACTCTGCCTTATTTTATATGGTTTCACACAAAAAACAACATTAAACATGATGAAAACCCCTTTTCAACTCAGCTCTTCGAATGGCCTCGGACATTCACATCCACGCCAATAAATGACATGATCTTTGAATCCAATACTCACCGATCAGATATGAAAGAACTTTCTGACAGCCAAAATATCAAAATGTCTGATGAACTCTTTCAACTTCTCTACTGCCAATACTATAGGTTCGGGTTCGGTTAAGGCTCCTGTCGGGATCTTAGAAACCCGACACACCTAACACGGCTTAACCGTTGTGAATCCGCATAGGCCGTTCCCTCTTCCTCGTAGAACGCTATCTATCCGGTTCGTTTCAAATGCCCCTTCTGAAGCCTGCAATCCGTCTGGGACTGAATATAGACATGTCCGGACTACCGGTTGGGAGAGGTGCACCCAAGTATTGAAGTCACCTTCTACTGAGAGCCAAACAGGAGCGGGAACAGGTGCTTCCCCCCAGTCCCTCCTCGTCCTCATC
>NW_024542756.1:0-1588 GCF_018151105.1 Drosophila obscura
AATTCAAAACCATTCTTACAGAACTGACACCAAATACTGTGATATATTCGGAACAGAAACCGAATCGATATCAACTAATAATTTTTATAAACAAAAGATAAGAATGAAAGATGATGAACCGATATATATATAAAACTACAGAATTCCCCACAGTGAAAAAGAGAAGTAACAAAGCAAGTAGAAAAGCTAATAAAAGACCAAATAGTAGAACCTTCAGTCTTTGAATACAACAGTCCATTATTAATTGCTCGAAAAAAATCATTACCGAATTCAGATAGTAAAAGATGGCGCCTAGTGATTGACTACCGCCAAATAACAAAAAGTTTTATCAGACAAATTTCCACTTCCAGAATAGATGATATTCTTGATCGATTAGGTAGACTAAATACTTTTCATGCCTAGATCTGATGTAGGTTTTCATCAAATAGAACTTGAAGAAAGTTAAGAGTGTAACTTCATTTTCAACGAGCAATGGCTCCTATCGGTTCACGCGATTACCATATGGTTTGAAAATAGCGCCCAATTCTTTTCAAAGAATGATGACAATTACATTTTCAGGTTCGAACCTTCTCAGGCATTCCTGTATATGGATGACCTAATTGTCATCGGTTGTTGCGAAAAACACATGATTAAAAACCTCACCAGCGTTTTTGATATGTGTAGAACACAACCTTAGATTGCACCCTGAAAAGTGCTCATTCTTCAGACACGAAGATGACCTTTCTAGGTCATAAGTGTACTGATAAAGGTATTTACCAGACGACAAGAATATGACTTTCTAGAGAAATACCCAGTCCAACAAGACACAGATCGCGCTAGAAGATTCGTTGCATTTTGCAATTATTATAGACGTTTTATTAAAAATTTTTCCGATTATTCATGTCACATAACAAGATTATGTAAAAAGAATGTTAACTTCAAATGGACAGATAAATGTCAGAAAGCGTTCGAATCTTTAAAAGTACAATTGATGAAACCAACCTTACTGCAATATCCAGATTTAACAAAGAATTTTGTATAACAACGGATGCAAGTAAACAAGCATGTAATCCGTTCTAACACAAAATTATAATGGAACTCAGCTACCAGTAGCGTATTAAAGTTAATTAAAGTTAGCGACCTTTATACTAATGGAACCTTCGACTTAGGTCAATTTTTCCAAAGGCTTGAAAAAGAAGCCGGTATAAATAACATCAGCCAACTTAAAATGGCACCCAATGAATCGGAATCGGGATCGCGATCAGGTACCAAATGTACAACCCTTTCTCGTTTGCTTTGTTCCCAATTGGCGTTGACCCGAACCTTCCAAAAGTTGGGAAAATTTTTTGTTCATTTTTTCCATTATTTTAGGTTGGTTAACGAATTTTCAGCTCCAAATCTCTCATTAGATTTTAATACAACCCTTAATCAACGCCAAATTAACGCACTTATACACAAAAAAAATAGAAGACACAAGATATAATTTTTTTTCGACTTTTCCTGAGTTTTTAAAGTCAAAATTTCGTAAAAAATACCGCGCAAAAATCATCATTTTGCATTTCAATGCTTTATATTTCCAGACGGTAAGCTGTAATCACCAAAGTGTTTA